>NW_026652283.1:25393476-25425990 GCF_009828535.3 Hylobates moloch | reverse complement strand
CAGCAAACCATAAAGTAACATTTATGGTTTGCTGAGGGTATGAGCCAAGGACAAACAGCTATATCATTATTACATACTTGCTCCATCTTTCCTTCTTATAATCTTTCTTTCTGCTATATCATCACTTACCTCATTTTGTCTTCTGCAGTTTGTTTTCTTTACCTTTAAAATATCAATGGATTCATTTAACATTTTTTTTTTTTTTTGCACTTACTATATGCCAGTCACTGTGCTGGGTATTGAGGAGATAAAGATTAAAAATATACTGTACCGTCCCCAAGGAGCTCATTGTTTATTGGAGACATGTAGTTAGAGGTATCATACAATAAGATAACAGCTTGAAGTATAATACAATACAATAACAGCATGTCAAAAATGGTGGGATCATAGGAGACCCTAAGCTTCTGGAGGATGGGTGAGCGTCGGGGTTTTTAGTTAAACATAAGTTCAGTGTAAGCCAAGAAAATAATAGTTTTTTAAAAGCCAAACCTGTAAATTTAGGCTATATTTTAGAAATAGAATGGGTATATGAAAACCATATAATCTGAAAAAAGTTGAGGAAACTGGTATGTTAATATTTCATATATGCTCAAAAAGAATATATTTTCTATTTTATGTGTGTCCATTAGATCAGGTTTGTTGATTATAGGCTTCAAAGCTTATATCCTTACAACTTTTGTCAGTTTGCCCTATCAGTAATTAAGAAGTGTGTTGAAATCTCCCACTAAGATAGTGTATTGTTAATTTCTCCCTGTAGTTTTGTAAATTATGTTTATTTTGAGGCTGTTACATATACATTTAGAACTCGTGTATCTTCTTAAAGCAGTGAAACATTTTTCATGATGTAATGGCTCTCTTTATTCTGAATAAAGCTTTTCTCTCTTTTTTTTTGATTTTTCTGATATGTATATATAGATATCTATATCTATCTGTATATCTATCTGTCTATCTATATCTATATATAGATATAGATATCTCCTCTGCAGTTTGTTGAGAAACATTCCTAGGAGGAAATAGTCAGATATGTACATTAATTTAAAGAGACAGAGTCTCACTATGTGGCCCAGGCTGATCTTGAACTCCTGAGCTCAAATGCTCCTCCTGCCTCGGCCTCGCAAAGTGCTAGCATTACAGGCATGAGCCACCATGCCTGGCCTATTTGTCTGATATTATCACTGCTACTATACTTTTCTTTTTTAAAAATTATTTTTATTTTTTTTTTAGAGACAGGGTCTTGCTCTGTTGCCCAGGCTGGAGTGCAGCGACATGATCATAGCTGATTATAGCCTCCACTTCCCAGGCTCAACTGATCCTCCCTCCTCAGCCTTTGAGTAGCTGGGCCCACAGGTGCATGCAATATGCCAGGCTAATTTTTAAATTTGTTGTAGAGATAGGGTCTTGCTATGTTGCCCAGGCTGATCTTGAACTCCTTGCCTCAAGTGATCCTCTCACCTCAACTTCCCAAAGCACTAGGCTTACAGGCATAAGCTACCACCCCTGGCCCATACCTTCCTTTGGCTAGTATTTTCCTGCTTTGTTTTGTTCTGTCCTTATATTCTAGGTATGACTCTTGTAAATAGCCTATGGCTGGATTTTTTCATCCAACTACAAAATCTAGCTTTTTTTTTTTTTTAACATGAAGTATTTTTATTTTGTTAAATCCTTACAACAGTTTCATTTTGCAGATGAGAAAGCTGAGGCCCAGAGTTTAAACAATTTGTCCAAAGTTGTACAGTGAGTAACTGGCAAAGAGCTGGGATCTGCAGTCTGACTTTTGGGACATGTACAACCAATACTAGAGTTTATTATCTCTATTGTCCAGAGGAAAAACTAGGGGTGTCTTAAAATCTCTTGACATCTCTAGTTAGTACCTGATAACTGAGAGAGAGGTCAGGGCCTGAGAACCAATGATACAAAGACCCAGAGGGATCTATTTTGATTCTTCTTCATTTGAGTAGAGAGAGACAGGCATCCTCCAAAGCAAACCCAACCCTAGGGTGACATCAAGGAAGGTAGCAGTAGGTGGTATGATCAGCATCTTGGTTCCAGGCATAATGCCAATCATATCATATCTATCATCATCCTTATGGAGGAACCGAAGCCCAGAGAGGTGAAATGATGACGGCAGTCCTGATGCAAATTTTCCTTCTGGCTCCTGTTGTTTCAAGGTATGCATCTCCCATGCTGAAGGTTAAATGGGGGTCATTTGTCAACAAATTTTGGGGGTTGGTTCTCTCTGCCATGTTTGCAGCCAGTCCCAGGTTGGAATGTTCTGGGCATGAAATATCCGTTCAGTGGCCATCCCTGATGCATCGTCCACGTCCATGCCTTGGTCAGTGGCTACTTTGCCCAGCTGCCTGGCAATGGGGGCCGGGGGCAGGACCTCCTGGGCCAGTGCTTGTGCCCAGTGGTAGGCGACATCACCCTCCTCGTTTTAGGCCACAGCATGATTCACCAGCCCCAGTGCCCGCTCAGTCGTCGGCCTGTGAAGATGAGCTCCTCCACCAGGGCCACCCCCAGGCAGCGTGGCAGCCTGTGAGTGCCTCCTGTCCCTGGGAGGAGCCCTCGAGTGGTCTCTCAATCAGTCCCATGACTTTCGAGGAAGCTGCCACTTGGAGGTCGCAGGCCAGGGCAAGCTCCAGGCCTTCACCCAAAGTGAACCCATCCATAACCACAATGGCTGTGGATGCTAACTATATATGCATGGTAACCTTCTCATCCAGCCCTTTATATATCTTAACCTTCTTTTGTATCTTCTCTATCCTTGTTGTCCTGTGCTTCATTCCAAGAAATTATTAAAACCTTTCCTCTAAGATATTAATTAGCTGTGTCTGATTTACTGTCTTCAATCCATCTACTTATTCAATAATTATTTTTCATTCCTAGGAATTCTTTACTAAATCTATCTGGCCATATTTTTTAAAGTGATAGGGTCTTGCTATGTTGCCCAGGCTCAACTCAAACTCCTGGGCTCAAGCAATCCCCCTGCCTCAGCCTCCCAAGTAGCTGGGACTACAGGGGTGTACCACCATGCCAGGCTATCTGACCATTTTTGATGTGTTCTTCCTCCTTGCCCTTTTTATAAAATTTATCTTCCATTTCTTTAAACATTTCATAATAGTTATTTTATATTTTTTAGTTGATAATTACAATATTTGTTGTTTTTGGTGACTCATGCATAGTAACTTATTTCCTTGTCTTATTAGTAATTTTTAAAATATTTGAGTTCATATTTCTTTGAATTTAGTCTGTAGTATATCAAGTATAAAACTTTTTTTTTGGTCTTTTTTTTTGAATGGAAAGTTTTTTCTTGATCACAACTGTAAATTCTGGACAAAATATAAAAAACAACTATGTGTAGGCACTGGAGAGTGACCAAAAGCAGACAGAAACCTGGGGTGGGGGAGGTGTCTGTACTTGGAAGAAGAGAGTGAGACTAGGTGGGTTTCTGATTTGTATGGCCTGTTTTCCTGAGAGCACCTGCAAATTGGTGTCAACCAGGTGGTGAAAACTCAGATAGGAATGACAGTGTGGTGGTGGTAAAGATCTGGACCTGAACTTGTCTAGTGAGTCACTTTTACTAGCACCAATGATTTTCTGGCTCTTTGCAGGTGATTGAGAACTGGCAGTAGTTAAGGTCAGCTCAGCCACCACTAAATAATTGACCTCAACTGGTAGAGATGCCTGTTCATATTCTGAGAAAAGTACTTTGCAGATGCTTTGACTTTCATGAGAACTGTAATGGACAAGCTAGGACAAAATGCTTCACAAACTGACCTGCAATAACACTGGGTTCAAAGAGGTTGAGGAGGCAGGGTCAAGAGGATCAAGAAAAGGAAGTTATTTTAGATGGAGAAAGAGAAGCCCAGAAGAAGAAGTCACGATGATTTTTCTTTGGCTGGATTAGGACTGTAAGCTTTCAAAATATACGGGCAAATCCTCTCTGAAATCATTGTCAGATAGATGTGTTTCTCTTTGAAAGGCTATGCGTAACTCTTTTAGTAGTTTTTCCCCCTGGTTTCACCAGTACTGATACTCTGAAGATAATCGCTTCACAAGATGATGGCTTCTTGCAGTGCTTTATAAAAAGATTAATATGTTAGAAACAGCATTCTCCTTGTAGTCATGTGATACCCATATTTTAAAAAGGTAGTTAATAGTTAAATCATTTGGTCAGGGTGATAGCATTCATCAAAAAATTTTAAATATATTCATCCCGTATTTTTAGTAGTACTTCAAAGTTTAGTGTTTATACTGTAATTTATGTGTGGGTATAGGTTAATTATGTCTTTCATGGAAAAATAAGTGGGAACATTTTGAATACCTAAGAGCAAGCACAATTCTAACTCTGAGTGAAACCAGTTTTAGAAATACTGGCAGCAACAAACCTATGCTTGATTGAAAACTTATATATGGAATTAAACATACTTTTAATATTTAAACCAAAATATGTGTTAGTCAAGAACATTATTGAAATTAGACATGTCTAAAAAGAGGAGATAATGCTAAATTTATTTGTTTAAATTTAAAAAAAAATAAAACCACACATTTCAAATGGCAAACAAGCGTGCACTTAACTCCTCTTGTCATCTTAGACAGGCAAAATATGAGTGTAGCCGTGAGTGAATGTGGCATGTTGCATCTGTTTTGCATTTATAAGTTAGAAAACATTTTGGCGGAAAGTTTTGCGATGAAATTACTTCCTTCTTTGAATGATTTGAATTATTTATGGCCTTGTACAGGAGTGTCCATAGGACCTGTCAGATATAAGGTGGAAAACTGGACATTTGTAGAAACTTCTATTTCTGGTTAAGTTATTCTGGATTATGAGAAGAATTAATTACCACACAAACATGAATTAACATCCTTGGGATCGACTTCTTATTTGGGCAACTTGAGTGTTGGCTAAGTTAAAAAATGTACATATTACTAAATGGCAAGATATTACATTTTAAAAATAATGTGTTCTAAGACTATGGTGAGTGAATGGAACAAAACCACTTAGTACTGGTATTTAGCTTGTAATGATAAAATAATTTTAAGCTTCTGAAAAATAGATGCTAAACACTTAAACTTTCAAACTACAATGTATAAATTATGATACATGTCAGAGGGTGCTAGTGAAGGGTGATAAGCCAACTCTAGTCACAAAGCAGGAGCAGAGAAACAAGAAACCACAGAAATACGAGGAACGTGTGGGAACACAGCTGCCCCATTTAAAAAATGCGGCACAGTGAGGTTCAGTAACTAGCATAAACACAGCTGGTCAAGGATGAGAAGTCAGGTTTTTTTCTTCTCTTCTGCTGCTTCTAAATGCAGGTGAAGGAGGGAGTTGAATGACGTGCCAGGGTTGTGGGGGCCTGTGGTAGATTGGTGGGGTGGAGGGACAGTTTAGGTGAGAAGCCTCCCTCTCTGAGGGAGAAATTCATGTAGTCAAGCAGAGTGAAAATTCCAGCGTTGGGGGATCAAGTTATTTGTGATAAAGTTCTGAAAGTTCTTTTAAAGACAATTCTGCTGGGCGCAGTGGCTCATGCCTGTAATCCCAGCACTTTGGGAGGCTGAGGTGGGCGGATCACCAGAGGTCAGGAGTTCGAGACCAGCCTGACCAATGTGATGAAACCCCATCTCTACTAAAAATACAAAAATTAGCTGGATGTGGTGGCGTGCGCCTGTAATCCCAGCTACTCGGAGGCTGAGACAGGAGAGTCACGTGAATCTGGGAGGCAGAGGTTGCAGTGAGCTGAGATTGCACCATTGCACTCCAGCCTGGGCAACAAGAGCAAAACTCCATCTCAAAAAAAAAAAAAAAAAAAAGACAATTCCATGATGCTTATGAACCTATCCACCATCTTAACCCCCTCTCTAGTAAAAGCTTTTAGTAATGTCAATTGTGGATGCCCCACCTTCTCTCTTTCCCCAAATTCATTTTATTTAAATGCATTTCAGAGCCATTTTGTTAGAAATGAACTATATCACTTAGTGGTAAATGAATCAGATATATGTTGTAAACAAACATCAGGAAAATAATATGCTGATTTTATAATATATTCCAGATGGAAATAGCATTTATGGCTTAATCAGAGAAGAGATACAACTAATATTTTGTCAGTTATGTGGCATTTTCTTTGTAGTTGTTGGAATAATGAGGGACTGGAGACAAAGGAATTATTTGCTTTCTTTTAGAAATCTATTTAAAAATCTGATAGCCACATATTTTATACATTAATTTTTTATACCCCATGTGTATTCCTAAAGTATATGCTGTTTAGTATAGCCTATATATGCATCTGTATAATGGAATTATATAACATTCATTATTTTTGGACTTACTTTTTTTAAAGCTCAACTTTATGTTTTTGAGATTTTTAGTGTCGTTGCATGCAGTACAATTTATTCATTTTTTTTGGTAGTTTTCTGTTGTATGAAATTATTCCTTTAGTCGTACCTTTTGATTTTTTTTTTGAGACAGAGTCTCGTTCTGTTGCCCAGGCTGGAGGGCAGTGGCGCGATCTCAGCTCACTGCAACCTCCACCTCCCTGGTTCAAGCAATTTCCCTTCCTCAGCCTCCCGAGTAGCTGGGATTACAGGTGCGTGCCACCATGCCCAGCTAATTTTTTTTTGTATTTTTAGTAGAGACGGGGTTTCACCATGTTGGCCAGACTGGGCTCGAACTCCTGACCTCAGGCAATCCACCCACCTCAGCCTCCCAAAGTGCTGGGATTACAGGTGTGAGCTACCACGCCCGGCCTAGTCATAACTTCTTTATCCATGTTACTATTGATGAAAATTTTGGTTTCTTTCAGTTGTTGCTATCATAAACAGTTTTGCCACGAACACTCTTGTTCGTACGTGTCTTCAGATGCAAGTTTGTAAGATTTCTGTAGAGCATATATGTGTCTAGAAATAGAAATGGTGAATGGAAGGGCATGCCCGTGTTCAACTTTTAAATGCCACATTTTTTCCAAATTGCTTTTTCTCATTTCTACTCTCTAAAGCAGTGAATGAAAATTTGCATTCATTCAAAACCTTACAAACATTTCAATTTTTTTCTTACCTTACTTTTTACCAATTTGTTGGATATGTAGTAAGATTTTAATTTGACTTAAATTTTTTTCTGATTACAAATGAAGTTGAACATTTTATTGGACTTCTAAAAGATATTAGTGTTTCCTCAGGCTTATTTGTGGGTTATTTTGCATTTTTCTGTTTGGTTGTCTTTTTCTTATTGATTCTTAGACATTCCTTATAAATTTCTGATACTAAGCCTTTGTAGCAAATATATTCTAGTTTGTAACTTGTGTGTTAAGGGATGCCGTTAGTATTTATGGTTTCTTTGTATGAACGAGAAAAAAGGCTTCTGTTGGCTGTTCTCTTGTGCAAACATACCATTACTTCTGGGCAGATGCAGCTTGTGCCACTGTATATGGCTTCAACAGTGGAACACAGATAACATTTCAGAACTGATTTTGTGTGCTGCCACCTTTTTTTTTTTGGAAACAGAGTCTTGCTCTGTTGCCCAAGCTGGAGTGCAGTGGCATGATCTGGGCTCACTGCAACCTCCGCCTCCTGGGTTTAAGCGATTCTCCTGCCTCAGTCTCCAGAGTAGCTGGGATTACAGGTGTGTGCCACCACGCCCTGCTAATTTTTGTATTTTTTTGTAGCGATAGGGTTTCGCCATATTGACCATGCTGGTCTTGAACTCCTGACCTCAGGTGATCTGCCCACCTCAGCCTCCTAAAGTGCTGGGATTACAGGCCTGAACCACCATGCCTGGATGCTACCACCCTTTTTATAATATGCTTGTACAAATGCACAAGCATAGCAATGGCCCTGTGACTCTTCTGTGTCTTTATATTGTCCTTGGGTGGATGGAAGTCTTACTTTTAATGTAGGCGAACTTACCGGTCTTTTACGTTTTGTCCTTTATATTGTCTATATTGTCCTTAGGTGGATGGAAGTCTTACTTTTAATGTAGACAAACTTATTGGTCTTTTATGTTTTGTCCTTTTTGTTTAGTCTGGCTTAAAAAATTTTTTCTACTCTCCTATTCATAAATGTCATCATCCATGTATTCTACACGTTTTATAGTTTTACTTATCACATTAGAGGCTTTAATTCATGTGGTATTAACTTTTTATGTGAAGAAGGGATTATGTCATTTTTCCCCAAATAGACAACTGATTATCCTAACATCATTTAATAGTTCATCCTTTCCTTACCTTAATGTGTTTTGGTGTTGAGTTTCTAGATATGGCACAAATCAGGAAGGCATTATGCAAATTAATGATGTTTATAAAATACTTCAGTATATAATTGTGCTTTCTAATTGTAGATACTATAAGAATGGAATTATAGAATTATGAGATGCCAAAGCTGGAATGGACATCGATGAAAGTCAGTTAGCATTTCAGTAAAAAATACTGGAGTGTCTACTACATCTCCATTATTTTACCATGCATGTATACTTGGAAAGCAGAGTATGTGGATATATAAGAGAATACAAGTTCAGCCTGGTAGAACAGAAGGAGGGAGCCAAGTCTTTGGTCTTGTAGATCTGGGTCCAAATCTTGGCTTTGCTCTTGAGCTGTCATCTCCACCATATCATTTGATCTCTCTAACCTGCAAAAGAAAAATATTTTACAAAATTGTTTGGAAATTAGTAATTACATTTATAAACATATAGAGCAGTACTTGGCATGCAATCAGTGATTGATAGATTATAGTTGTTATTTGGTTGGGAAGATAAGACTAATGTGTATGTCATACTTATATCTTGTAAACTAGAAGATACTCTAAAATTGCTATGGGGATTCAGAGAAGAATATCTCATCATGGGGAATATAGCTTCAGTGAAGAAATGAAACTTGAAGATGTGTTCAAAGGATGGATTTCAGTTAATTTCTGTAGATTGAAGCCAGGTTGGATGGATGGATTTCATTTATATTTCTGGACATGGACAGCAGTAGAGTGTCTTAAACAACAAAAACCTAGAAAATAGATAAGAAAACGATGCATTTTCTCTTGACTGTTGGCATTTGTGAAAATAATTAATAGTATACTTTATTTTTGACAAAGCATCAGTGGACTTGAATTTAACGCATAAACATAACTTTTTCATGTAGATATTATACTTCTCACAGAATTTTTAAGACTCTTGTTATGTCCAGTTAAAATTCCATTCACATTTACAAAATTCGTACTTATGTATAAAATCAAAGTAGCTATTAAATTTTCCTTATACTTTCGAAGATCTAATTGTTGAGTGATTTTTTTCTTGTAAGTAATGTTGAACAAATAATTTACAGTTATGACCTTATGAAGAGAAGATAGGTAGGAAAAACAGGTTTTATGTTAGATGAGTTTTAGTAAAAAATTGAGAATTTTAGGCTATTGCTGTAATTGTCTGTTTGGCTTATTCACTAGTTAGTTCTAAGAAAAATAAATGTAACCCATTAAGATGTGCACTGATGGATTGGATTGAAAGGTGCTACCTGAGATATTGTTTTTTAGAGCAGGCTCTCTTGGCCTTTTTCAGGATATGACATTTTTGATAATTTTCTGGGACATACCTACATAGGGAATATTTCCAAATCTCTCTTCCGTCTCCTATTAGTCAACTGTTTATTGCTTCTAGTTATTTTATTGTTTATGCTAACTACCAAAAATAGCATCACTGATTTTAAATGTCACTTTAATCATTCATCAATTAATTATTTAGCACCGTCTATATTTTAAGCATAATGCTTAAAGATGGCCCTATAATGGTGAGTAAGACAGAAATGGACTGACTCTCTTGGAGCTTATAATGATGTTGCATATATATATATATATATGAAATTATAAAATTATACTGGGCTGTGGTACAGTCTATTGGTAGAGGATAGCCTAGAGTATTGTGGGAGTGCAGAGCAGATCCTCCTACTCAATTTAAAGAGGGTTAGAAAACTTTTTGAAACACACAGTCCTCATCCCCAGAAAGTTTTATTCTAATAGGTCTGGACAAAGGAAAGATTTTTGGGGGGGTTATCCTTATTATTTTTAACTCCCCAAATGATTCAGCCAAATTTGGGGAACACTGATCATGAGTGGTTAAAATGGGCAAAATCATGACATGGTCTAAATGAGTTAACTAGGGATGGAATAGATCAATGTTTTTCAGATGATTTTCTTCTCGTAGACCAAAGGTCAATCTTTATATTTATCCCTGTTTGGTTGTAAATTCTGGTCCTTAGGTTATAAAAGTTAACTGCCCTACTGGTGGGTGGGAGAACCTGGCTTATCAGTGGTACACATGAAAAGGACCTGGAATTATTGTTTACTATAAACCCAATGAAAGTCAGAGGGGAACCTTAACTGCCACAGGAGCTACTAAAATTGTAGGATGCATTTCTGTAAGTTTAGTATCAGAAAGAAGGAGGTAATAGTCCTCTGTACTCTGCTCTCGTTGGGGCGCATCTAGACTCATGTGGATAGTCTCAAGGATCACAGGTGAGGGGATGCTGGCACTTGGGGTATATGAAGGATGTTGAACTCCTGGTAAATATCCACATGGAGAAGCACTGGAGAGAAATCAGCTTGCTCATCTCAGAAAAAGAAAACTTAGTCTATATAGTCCCAGAAGAAAGAACTGGGAACAAAGAGGGAGAGTTAATTGGGAAGCCAACATCATTTATTCACTGACTCATGTATTTATTTAACAAATATTTATTTAGTATCTATTGCACCTCATTCTAGTAGATGCCAAGGATATAATGGTAAACAAGATGGATTCAATCTCTGAGTTCATGGAGCTTAAAGTTTATTGGAAGGCTGAAGACAATTAGGCAAGTAGATAGAAGAAAATATAGTAAGTACTGGGAAAGATAAGGTACTGTTTCATCTCCATATAAAACACATTTCTAATATTAGGGCTGTCCAAATGATGGTAAATGGTAAATACATTGGCCTTGGAAGTATTCAAGAAGAGGCTGTTGGGGATATTGTAGAAGTTGTTCCAGGATTTTGGCATTAAAAGTCAGACAGGATTCCAATTACCATTAAAATCCTGTTTGACTTTTAATGCCAGTGATCATATATGTCTTGTAACAGATTCAGACTCCTTGCTTCTTCTTGTCCTTTCCTTCCTTCCATTCTCTTCAAATTCAGTTCCAATTCTTTAAGTTTTCAGGATGAAATGACTGCCTTTGTGATTTTCACAGACGTTTTTGTGTAAGAAATGGGACAAATTTTTAGAACTGAAATCACTCTTAATTATTATGTTTTTATCTGGGCTATCAGATAATTGAGGATAGATATTAGTGTTCACATAAATACACTGTCATCTGATTTATAGCTTCAGTTCCCATTCCTCTTGATGGCTGATCCACACAGGCGGGGACTCAGTGACATTCATAGAAGTCTGTATTTTTGTGGGAATGCACAGGTACAAGGAATGAATAGAATGTCAGTGTCATTTGTAATTTTTACATTATGTAATTTTTATGTGCTCTAAATAAGACTATGATTTTTTGTTCATTGTATTTGAATTCTTAACATGTCTTAACCAATTAGAAAAGCTGACCTTTCCCTCACAGCACTTTTATTTACATCTTATGTTGTAATATTATCAGAACTATTAGAGCCTTTCAGATTCAATGTTACAGGCTGAAGTTGGACATTGTGGAAGTTTGGGTTTGCTTTCTCTTGACCCAATGTGACTTCCTGTTTCTAATAAATCAGTTTTTAGAGACTCTTAAAAGGAATTTCTTGCATGCCTGGCAGCTCTTGTAAAACCACATTTTAGTAAACCAGTGCGAATGAAGGATATATTAAAAAAATCAAAGAACTGTATTTCTTGACCAAATCAGCATTTTGTTTTGTGGAAACTGGATTCCACAGAAAAATCTGTTGATTTAGGAAGTGTCTGCTTCCAGTAACTAGATAAACTGGGAAGCAAAAGTTTCATTTTGATTAAGTCAGTCATCCTAGTTCAACTCCTGTGCTGGAGTTGATGCATGCTAGTGAGTCTGGTTAATACTTCTTTTTTTTTTTTAAACCACAAGGTTGCAATTTGGGCATCTCCCTTTAAATGAATTCATATACATGTAATTAATTAACATGCATTCTCACAATATTCTGGAAAAAAACCTGGGTGTTCCCACCACGTAACCAATGGAGAAATGAACGTTAGTGAGTCTGGTATTAAGGGATCTTTCTCTTTGAACAAGAGATTCATGTCTCCTGGCTCTCAGTTCAGAGATTCAGCTTCTCTGTCTTGAAATTGTCCTACAAATTGTCTTCTCATAGATATTTTAATAGAGATTAAACATGTTGTTGCAGCTACAAAGGCAGTTTATTCATTTGACTTATATTTGTTGAGTACTTGTTGTGTGTCAGGCACTCTTCTAGAAGCAGAGAACATGTGAAGACACAGGGTTCTTGATTTTATTTGGCCATTAAATGGAAACTGCCAGAAGTTGTAGTAGGTACTTTAAAAATACTAAGTCATTTAATCTAACAATACAGTGAGGTAGATGTTTTTATCCTTACTGTTTGGGTATAAAGAAGGAGGCCTGAAGTCACCTAGCTAGTAAGTGGCCAAGCCAGAGATTGAATGCAGGCCAGGAAGGCATAACCACCTACTCTATGGGCACTCCAGAAGCCTGATCTCATAAGCTTACACATTCCCTGTAAAACATACATACACACAGGGGAAAAAAAAGATGCGGGAAAATAAAAACTGTGGGTAATCTGGCCGGGCGCGGTGGCTCACGCTTGTAATCCCAGCACTTTGGGAGGCCGAGGCGGGCGGATCATGAGGTCAGGAGATCGAGACCACGGTGAAACCCCGTCTCTACTAAAAAAAAAATACAAAAAATTAGCCGGACGTGGTGGCGGGCGCCTGTAGTCCCAGCTACTCGGAGAGGCTGAGGCAAGAGAATGGCATGAACCCGGGAGGCGGAGCTTGCAGTGAGCCGAGATCGTGCCCCTGCACTCCAGCCTGGGCGACAGAGCGAGACTCCGTCTCAAAAAAAAAAAAAAAAACTGTGGGTAATCTGACCACTCTTAATATTTTGCTGTGTTCCATTCCTTATATATGTATGTGTAGAAGTGTGTGTGTGTGTGTGTGTGTGTGTGTGTGTGTGTGTAAGCATATATGTATCTTATTGATTGGTTACCACTACATTCACAACCTACTGTAAACATTTTGCAGGCCAGTGCATTTTGTTTAATGTAGTTTTAAACAGCTCTGCAGTGTTCCATGTCGTGAGTTATCTAACTAGTTTCCTACCTCTTAACAAATGTTTCCAATGTTTCAATTTCGTAAACCAGGCTTTAATTAATATCTCTACAACCAAATCTTTTTACAGACCCATGATTGTTAAAAAGTTACTTAGTGAAGAAAGGTATTAAAACTTTTGGTAAATATTTATGCAATATCCATGTGCAGTTTATGGTTTATGAATATGACAAGGATGTTAACAATGTAAACATGCTTTTCCCTCTAGGTTAGTGGATGACAGATGTGTGGTGCACCCAGAGGCCGGGGACCTTGCCAACCCTCCCAAGAAGTTCAGAGGTAAGAAATACATGTTTTTTTTTATTGTGTGAGCTAAGAGGAAGGATTGTTTTTGTGTCTTAAAGTAAGTAATGTTAAAACTTTATTCAATGTGAAACTTTCAGATATAAATATGTTCACTGAAAATTCTTTCAACAACTTTTCCATTGTTTTTCTTTTACATGTTGAGGGATTTACAATGAAAGAATAGTTTTAATTTTTGTTTTGCCAGACAATGGTCTATCTGTTAAAAGGAAATCTTGGTAATTAACTGTGAAAGGCTACTTGTCAAGCCAGTAAATGCAGCTGAATGGTATTTATTTATATACTTCTCTGACAGTTATAAATGTTATAGTGTTGCATTGTTACCTTTTAAATTTATCTTTGTAAACTCTCCAGGCGTGTGGCAATGATGTGTTAGCTTACTTTTTAAAATAGCAATTTGATGGTGTGTAATAACTGACAATTGTCTTAGAACTCCTAAGTATAATTTTAGAAATAGCTTGATAATTTCCTCAAATGAAAAATTGATCCTAGTAAGAGATTGATTATAACTCAACTCTTACAAAAGAAGGATTAATGGAATCTACAGAGAATCACAGAAAGCTAAAACTAGTCATTAAAAGCTTGCCCAAATCAATTTCATAATTGGTACATAATTATAATAATAAAAATAATTTTAAAATGGCATTTATTTTGAACAGTATATAACCATTCATTCTCATAATGGTGAAAAACGGCCTTAATAAAGGATTAAAAGCTGGAGAGAGATGGAGGGATTCTCAGAGCCACCAGCCCAAGTGAAGATTGCTGCTTACTGCATTGGAAAAGGGAGACAGCATTGGGTTAATGTTTACCATGTTTTACTCTCTGGGATAGGAATTTTATTTACAATATCTCTTAGGGGAATATTTTATTTGCTTCATTTTCTCTGGACTGAGATCCTTGCAGAGAAACTGACATGCACAAAAAATGTCCTTTGAGTTAAACTGGTCACTTTATAAGAGATCCAGATTTCTCCCCAAGTAGAGAAATTTGCGTAAGACAGAATGTGGAAGACAACCTACCCATTGGAAACACCTGCAAAATCACTCAGTAGGGATACTCTCCTAACCCCGGGCAAGTGAGGTCTTCTTGCAGTAAATAGTTTCCACTGACGATGGACTTAGAATGAAGCTACCTTGAGGGGACACGTAGGCTACTAGTATTCAGGAACAACCTGCCAGAGACAATGCAGGAAGTATGTGTGAAATGACCCAAAAGATAAGAGGGTAGAGAAACGCTAATGGAAGGACAGAGGGTGTGAATAAAGGTAGATTCTGAAAAGAATGAGCTACACATTGTGTAAAGATGAGGGGAGAATTAGGGCTCTGGAGGAGAGATCTGAGGAAACCACCCAGAATGTAGCACAGAGAGATACAAAGAAGAAGAATTTGGGTGAGTCATGAAAAGCTTGGAGGACAGGCTGAGAAGGTCCCGCAGTGTCTAACTGAATTCTAGAAGAAAGGCTAGGGAGACTGGGATAGAGGCCATATGTGGAGGAATGTGGGTGAGAACTTGCTAAACTGAGGAGAAACACTCTTCCCCAGGTGGAAGAGGCACACTGAGTTCAGAGTAGTGATGGTAAATACAACCACATCCACCACTAGACACTCTTTGGTGAACTATAGGGTACTAAAGACAAAGAGAAAAATTCTAAAAGCAAACTGGGACAAGTCTTTATTTGTAGCAGGAAAAAGCATGAGGTTCAGGTTTTGACTGTACTGCTTGCTGCCTATGTCATCTCAAGTAGGTCACCTACCTGCTTTGAGCCTCAGAGGACATCTGTCATTGGCTAATGGGAGTAGAAGTGGCTAATAACAAGAACAATGACTACCACACAACGTTTTGTGAGCCGTGAAATATTTCCAGAGAATAAATGTAAAAGCATTTTAAGTCATTATACAAATGGGCCGGGCACGGTAGCTCACGCCTGTAATCCCAGCACTTTGGGAGGCCGAGGCGGGTGGATCACCTGAGGTCGGGAGTTCGAGACCAGTCTGACCAAGATGGAGAAATCCTGTCTCTACTAAAAATGCAAAATTAGCCGGGCACAGTGGCTCATGCCTCTAATGCCAGCTACTCAGGAGGCTGAGGCAGGAGAATCACTTGAACTCGGGAGGCAGAGGTTGCAGTGAGCCGAGATCGTGCCATTGCACTCCAGCCTGGGCAACAAAAGCAAAACTCCATCAAAAAAAAAAAAAAAAAAAGGATGGTTACCTTATGATAGGCATAATGCATTTCTGTTAAACATATTTGACTCCACCCTTACATTACTGCCTCTTCAAGAGCAGGATTTTATTTTCTTTTTGTATTTTCCAGGCACAGTGCTCTGCCCATAGTCTCATAGTCTGTATCCCCCAAAGTAGCCATTAGGTACTTTTGGATGAGACACTCAAACTTCTTCTGGGATCATGTGACAAAACTTGGTTTCCAGGGGTGCCCACATTTCACAGGCATGAGCCTGGGCAGCCTTACTCTCTGTTGGTCAGGAAGAATTAATCTTTCAAAGATAAACATTTACGCTTCATGGGTGCCTTTCCTCTTTCCCTCTTTCAGTCCACAGTGAAGTAAATTGTTTTAAATTTGCAAAGATTATTTTAGAGTATCTAAGGGAACCTGGGGTAACAGCTCTGTACCCACTAGGTAATTATATGCTGATACTTGGTCTCGTATTATTCACTAGGCACTGGTTCAGAGCATGAATCACTTTTTCAGACACTCCATCCTTCTAGTGAAAGGCTGGCTTTTCCTGTAATCCAGTCATTGAGGTCATTATCCTTGCTGGTTTACTCTCATTTTCTACCTCCAGTTTTAGACTAACTCATTTATCTTACTACAATCATCATTGGAAAAGGAGGGTTCTTTCCTATTGGGAACTCAGGGTTCTGTCTTATCTTAAAGCTCCAGCCTTTCTCCCATGATGCATCGTTTATGCAGCTGGAGTCCCAGAGAATTCCCTGAGCTGGGCTTGCCTCTGCCCTGGCCTTCTTAACAGCCAAGAGCAGACAGTGCCTGACCAAATGCCTCATCCTTTTGCATAGCTTGTCTTTACGGCTCTTGCCTTAGGCCATTCTCTGCATGAATATATTTCCCCCATTTTTTTTTGGCTTTAAAAGCCATTGCTGTTTCATAGATTTGCCTCCCAGAATCACCATCCCAGCATTTCCAGACTCCCCTGCCAAGTTTCCAGAGCACCCTCCCTTATTGTTACTTTTTAGATAAGGTGAAGAAACAATAGCATATCAACAGTTCAGCTGCACCTCAGTTCCTCTTGCCTCAGCCAGACAAATGATATTCTCAAATTAATTTTAAAAGATTTTTGTTTTTCATACTCATGCTATGATTTGTTCAAGTGAATCATAGCATTTTAGAGTGGGTAGGCGATTAAAAGTAAATCTAGTACAACTCCTCCAATGTTTTTGACTGTGGCAACCAAGTTCCACAGTGAAATGTTCTTTTGACTGTGTCGCATTACCTCACTTGTGAACAGAGGAAACTAAGTTTTACCAAATAAACAATTTCCAAAGAGTTATTTCAAACCTGGTGGACAGCCATTTTTCGATAGAAACCATACAATAGATTGATATTAACAGAAACATAGTAGCTTTTTCTTATGTGAGTAAAATTTCTTTAATGATCAAATATTCTCCATTTTTAAAAGAGAAACTGTTAACATTGGAATAAATGTAGCTGTACTGAAGAGTTGTGAAAACGTACATAGAATTCTCTTCCACTCTGTTTCCCCTGTTATTTGCATCTCACTGGGGACATTAGTCTAAACTAAGAATTTACCATTTGTACATTATTACTGACTGCATTCCAGACTTCAGTCATATTTCACCAGCTTTTCCACTGAAGTCCTTTTCCTGTTCCTGAACCCGTCCATGATCCTGTGTTGCATTTAGTCATTGTGTCTCCTTAGTTTGCTCTATTCTGTGACCCGGTCTTAGTCTTCCCTGGCTTTTCATGATCTTGATACTTTTAAAGAGTACTAGCTAGGTATTTTATAGAATGTGCCTTGTGTGTCTGTCTGATGCTTTTGTCATGGTTGGACTGGAGTTAAAATTTTGAAACTACCACAGAGGTTATGTGCTCTGTGGTAGTTGGTATTATATGAAGGCATGTAATACCAACAGAGTTCATCACGGGTCTTATTTTTTGATGTACAATTTAATCCTCTTCCCTTTAATAAGGGCAGTTATTTTAATTGATTTTGTATTCTTTTGCTTTTTCCTGTTCCTTTCTACCTTCTCCCCCTTCACTAGAAAACTCTTCTTAGTATTATTTTTCTAAAAGTCTGCGTATTGATATATGTGCCATTTCTATTAGGAGAAGTCAACTTAAATCAACTTAAAGAGAGGTTTATGTCCTTCTCTTACCATCAGGGTGATAAAACACAGAAGTAATGGAGAACCCAGGGACCATTTCCTGGAGGATGGAGGGAAGAGAAGATAGCCCCTTCTCTTGGTTGATTAGGTATTTCCCAGTGTTGGGCCATTTTGTCTTGAAGGTTCCAGTTCTGAGATTCTCTGAACATTTGTCACTTGACTATTTCATAATGTACCACGCCTACCGTGGGGCCACTTCTGGCAAGCAATAATCAGTTGTTTTGAAGTAATAAGTCAGAATGCTTCAGGAATTGGAACTAATATAGAGAATTTCATTGCTGTGCAATGAACACTAAAGCAGGTAGTAAAAATTAGGGACTTGGGAGAAAATGGAGAAAATCTTTTCTTTAACTCAGTTCCTTTTCTTCAAGTAATTCAGGGAAGGCCTTTTGAAAGCTGGGCCTAACCTTTTGCCTCTGATCATGGAGGTTACACACTCAAGTGTATAAACGAAAGTGTGTTCTTGCTAGGCAGTTGCTTTGACTTTTTATGGAGTCGAACATGTCAAGCTTGTCTAACAGTGATTCTGTGCTCTCAGCCCGTGATGAATACTTGCTCCACCCGCTTAACAATTGCCATATTGAATTTCTTCAGGTTTGGTGTTAGAATACTTTCAGTTGTTGTTGTCTTTGAAGACTGAAACTATTTCAGATTTGAAATCAACTAAGATTTATTGAACATGTAATACATGCTATACTGTACTTGAGACTTCCTGTGCATTATTGTTTAGTCATCGCATGAAGTAGAAGTTATTGCTATCCTAATTTTGCAGTGGAGAAAGTAAGTATAAAGAAGTTACGCAACCATCTTAAAGTTGCTGAGCTCCTTAGTGTTAAGACTGGGACTTAAACCAAGTTCTATGACTCTGGAGCTGTTTGTTTTAACCACTGTGCCATAGTATCTATTGAATTAGTCCCACCTATAAATTCTACCTGTTAGTCCTATAAAGCGACATTGATTGAATCTAATCCTTTTTCTACACAATAGCCCTTTAAGTGTTTGTTTAGAATGACCATATTCCTGTGGATCTTTTCTTCTAGTCTTCCTTTTTTTTTTTATTTAGTTCTTTTAACTGTTGCCAGGTACAAATTCTTTAGGGATTTTTCTGTCTTCATTATACTACTTTGTTTTATGGTTAGGCTCCTGTTTGTCAATTTAACTCTGAGCTGTGTAGAAAGAACTGAACATAGTGCATTTGAGTTTTGTCTAATGAGAACTCCTCTCATTTTTGGATGCCACACTTGCAACCTCTGTTAGCGTTCTCTAATAGGGACAGAAATAATAGGATATAGTTCTGTATAAGAGGATAATAGGATATAAAGGAGAGTTTATGTTATATACATGAGTTTATTAAGAACTAATAGGATCTCTCTCTCTCTCTCTCTCTCTCTCTCTCTCTCTCTATATATATATATATATATATATATATATATACAGGGGAGTATTAACTCACTTGATCACAAGGTCCCACAATAGGCCATCTGAGTCCCAAAGCTGAAGAACTTTGAGGGCAGGAGCATCCAGCACAGAAGAAGGATGTAGGCTGGGAGGCTAAGCCAGTCCGGCCTTTTCACATTTCTCTGCTGCTTTATGTTCTGGCTGTGCTGGCAGCTGATTAGATGGTGCCCACCCAGATTAAGGGTGGGTCAGCCTTTCCCAGCCCACTGACTCAGATGTTAATCTCCTTTGGCAACACCCTCATAGACACACCCAGGATCAATACTTTGCAATCAAGTTGATCACTTTAATCCAATCAAGTTGACACTCAGTATTAACCATCACAAGTCCATCCCTTGTCAACTTGAACCCATAAACATCTCCTGAGATCATACATAATCTTCAAATAAAGACAATAATAAGATCATAATTATGCCTAACATGATACAACTATCCTTTGTACAACCAGAAATGCACCAATCCCCAGCCCAAATACTATTACATAAAGTTAACAATACTTAAATGCTGATATGAGGTCAATAAATCTTATGTCACATAATAAAGGAAAACGAGAATAAAATGAAAATATTTTCTTAGTACAAGTTTATACATATATGTACATGCGAAAATATGTTTTTAGCAAATGAAGGACGAAATAATCATGACAATTACAGTCCTTGTTTTTGCAATTGATTATGTGGTCATAGCTGGTACTAATGACTACCTTCTTCTACTACCCATTCTGTATTCCTTCTGCCTTCAGCAAACACCTCAGCATGTCGTGGTGTTTTCCCTGGTGGAGTGACCCAAACCTTCATTCCTGAAGGGTCTGGGCCCTTTGTGGTCATGCCGGGATTGGGCTGTTCTAGTTTCTCATTGACCATAATCACAAGGCATGGTAATACTAAGAGATGCCCCAAGGATCTCCTGTATTTCATGCATACTCTTCCTTACTTCCATTGTGGAGTCGTAGACTGATTTCATCTTGATAGCCTGGGTCAGTCACCCCAGCCAACACTGTAACTCTCTTCTTAGCCTGTTGACTTAAAGGTAGGAGGAACCCAAAGTGTCCGGGTGGCAATCTTGACTTCCAGTTTAATGGAATTGTTGTGTCTCCTGGTGGCAGCATTCCTTCCTTTGGAACTAAGACCTCTAGGCCAGCAGAACATAATGTTTGAATGAACAGAAAGCAAAAATGTTGTTAGTGGATCACTAGGGATGATGGTGAGTGGTGCCACTTCCATTTCCACCCCTTGATTCCTGGACCCTTGAATCCTGGCTATGGGAGAAACAGTGCCATATATTGGATGCTGGTTCAGAACATACAAAGTTCTGGAGAACTTTGCCCCAACCCTGCAAAGTATTGTCATCTAGTTGGCATTGTAATTGTGACTTCAAAAGGCCATTCCACTGTTCTGTCAATCCAGCTGCTTCAGGATGATGGGGAACATGGTAAGACCAGTAAATTCCATGAGCATGAGCCCACTGCTGCATTTCTTTAGCTATAAAGTGAGTGCCTTGGTCAGTGGCAATGTTGTATGGAATACCATGATGGTAGATAAGGCCTTCCGTGAGTCCACGGATGGTAGTCTTGGCAGAAGCATTGCGTGCAGGATAGGCAAACCCATATCTGGAGTAAGTGTCTATTTCAGTGAGGACAAAAACCTCTGCCCTTTCTATGATGAAAGAGTTCCAGTATAATCAACCTGCCACCAGGGAGCTGGCTGATTACCCCAAGGAATGGTGCCATATCGAGGGCTCAGTGTTGGTCTCTGCTGCTGGCAAGTTGGGCACTCAGCAGTGGCTGTAGCCAGGTCAGCCTTGGCGAGTGGAAGTCCATATTGCTGAGCCCATGAGTAACCTCCATCCCTGCCACCACAGCCACTTTGTTCATGGGCCCATTGGCAATGACAGGGGTGGCTGGGGAAAGAGGCTGAGTGGTGTCCACAGAATGGGTCATCCTATCCACTTGATTATTAAAATCCTCCTCTGCTGAGGTCACCTGTTGGTGAGCACTCACATGGGATACAAACGTCTTCACAGTTTTTGACCACTCAGAGAGGTCCACCTACATACCTCTTCCCCAAATTTCTTTGTCACCAATTTTCCAATCATGCTTCTTCCAAGTCCCTGACCATCCAGCCAAACCATTGGCTACAGCCCATGAATCAGTATATAATCGCACATCTGGCCATTTCTCCTTCCATGCAAAGTGCACAACCAAGTGCGCTGATTGAAGTTCTGCCCACTGGGAAGATTTCCCTTCACTGCTCTCCTTCGTGGTTGTCCTAGAAAGGGGCTGTCGTGCTGCAGCTGTCCACTTTTGGGTGATGCCTGCATATTGTGAACCAGGCCCTAGTCTTCTCTTCCTCTGTCAACTGATCATAGGGAACTCCTCATGAGGCCATCGGTGCAGGCTGGGAGAGAGAAGGCCTGGTGGCAGGCATAGAGACTATGGACATTTCAGTCACTTTCTCATGTAACTGACTTGTGCCTTCAGAACCTGCTAGAGCCCAGTCACATTTATACCACTTCCATTCAATGATTGAATGCTGCTATGCATGACCTACTTTATGGCTAGATGGGTCAGAAAGCACCCAGTTCATGATAGGGAGTTCAGGTCACATGGTGACTTGATGACCCATAGTTAAATGTTCAGTTTCCACCAAAGCCCAGTACCAGGCCAAGAGCTGTCTCTCCAAAGGAGAGTAGTTATCTGCAGAAGATGGCAGGGCCTTGCTCCAAAATCCTAGAGGCCTCCACCATGATTCACCTATGGAGGCCTGCCAAAGGCTCCAAACAGCATCCCTATCTGTCACTGACACCCCAGGCACCATTGGATCTGTTGGGTCACATGGCCTAAGTGGCAGAGCAGCTTGCACAGCAGCCTGGACCTGTTGCAGAGCCTTCTCCTGTTCTGGACCCCCTCAAAACTGGCAGCCTTTCGGGTCACTCAATAAATGAGTCGGAGTAACACACCCAAATGACGAATGTGTTGCCTCCAAAATCCAAATAGGCCCACTAGATGTTGTGCCTCTTTCTGCGTTGTAGGAGGGGCCAAATGCAGCAATTTATCCTTCACCTTAGAAGGAGTATCTTGACAGGCCCCACATCACTGGACCCCTAGAAATTTTACTGAGGTAGAAGGTCCCTGAACTGTAGTTGGATGTATTTCTCATTCTCTGGCACACAAATGTCTCACAAATAAGTCCAGCGTGTTTGCTACTTCTTGCTCACTGGATCCAGTCAACGTAATGTCATCAATGTAATAGACCAGTGTGATATCTTGTGGAAGCAAAAAGCAATCAGGATCTCTCCGAATAAGATTATGGCACAAAGTGGAGAGTTGATATACCCCTGTGGTAGGACAGTGAAGGTATATTGCTGGCCTTGCCAGCCAAAGGCAAATTGCTTCTGGTGGGCCTTATGGGCAGGAATGGAGAAAAAGGCATGTGCCAAGTCAATGGCTGCATACTAGGTACCAGGAGATGTGTTAATTTGCTCAAGAAGTGAAACCACATCTGGTACAGCAGCTGCAATTGGAGTCACAACTTCGTTAAGCTTACGATAATCCACTGTCATTCTCTAAGATCCATCTGTCTTCTGCACAGGCCAGATAGGGGAGTTGAATGGGGTTGTAATGTGAATCATCACCCCTGTGTCTTTCAAGTCCTTGATGGTGGCACTAATCTCCGCAATCCCTCCAGGGGTGCAATATTGTTTTTGATTTACTATTTTTTAGGTAGAAGTAGCTTCAATGGCTTCCATTTGGCCTTTCCCGCCATAGTAGTCCTCACTCTACCAGTCAGGGAGCCAATGTGGAGGTTCTGCCAGCTGCTAAGTATGTCTATGGCAATTATGCATTCTGGCAGTGGGAAAATGACCATAGGATGACTCCTGGGACCCACTGGACCCACTGTAAGTTGAACCCGAGCTAAAACTCCACTAATTGCCTGACCTCCATAAGCCCTTACTTTGACTGGAGGACTACCTGACATTTTGGGTCTCCTGGAATCAATGTTAGCTCAGAGCCAGTGTCCAGCAGTCCCTAAAATGTCTGATCATTTCCCTTTCTCCAATGCACAGTTAACCAGGTAAAAGGCCAAAGGTCTTCTTGGGGAAGGATGGGAGAAAGATTAACAGCATAAATTGTCAGTAGTGTAGTGGGGTCCTTCGTCAAGGGGACCTGGCCTCCCCTTCATTTAAGTGGTTCTAGGTCTGTAAACTGGCTCAAGTCTGAAAATTGATTGAAGGGCCATGATTCTCTGTTTTATAATTCAAATTAGTCTTTTGCCCATTTGACCTGGAAGTTTTCTGCTTCTATAAATTAAATAGGAATGCATTTATCAATTTTACTTCTAGGAATACCGTGATTAATTAGCCAATGCCAGAGCTCTACACGAGTCAGACTATTCTGATTGCTGCTTTGCCTCTGCTTTCCATTATGGTAGTTACGCCCACCGTGCCTCTGACAGTTGAGTGCTACCACTTGGCCCCTGCCACCTTGGGATCCAATTATTCCCATTGTATTTAAATCTTGTAGTTGAGTGACTGTTGTTCCTACTATTAGCTCTGACATACAGAGAAGAGCAATTACAGACCTCTTCAAAGATGCAGGTGCTGCCCTCACAAATCTGTTTTGCAAAGCATTGGTCAAGGGTATAGCTTCTGGACCCTCCCAGCTGGGATGAGTAAAGTGACTAATCCACTCTAGGATCCCAATCTCCCTAAGCCTTTGAATCCCTTCCTCCACATTAAACCAAGGGAGATCAGGCATTTCCTGCTTGCTCACAGTGGGCCATCTTTTAACTTATATTTCAGCTAACCAAGCAAATAAACTATTCGAACCTTTTTTTAACTCTCTGAGCTGCAACATTAAATGCAGAGTCCCTATTTAGTGGGCCCAAATCAATAAATTCAGCCTGATCCAACTCTATGTTCCTTCCACCATTATTCCATACCCTGAATACCTATTCCCATGTCTGTTCTCCAGATTTCTGCTAATATAAATTAGAAAACTCAAGCAATTCTTTTTGAGTGTAGTGCACCTCCTCATGGGTCACACTCTGTACCTCACCTCTGGGGCCTGCCAGGACTTTAGTCTAGTTATAGGTCTAGAAGCAAACGGGGGTGTTGAGAATGGCTTCTGAGGAGAATCAACATTATCTTGCCTGGCAGCTGCCTCAGGGGGGCCTTCCCTGTTGCTTCAGGCAGTGCAGGGTTTATCTACTCAGACAAAGGTGGAAAGGTTGATGGCAACATGAGTTGGGGAAGGGATGTTGCCACTACTGGGGATGGGGAAGATGTTTCTTCTGGCAAAAATTGTTCATCACAGTTTACAAACTCAGTGTCCCCAGCTTCATCAGGGTCCTCCCATACATCCCCATTCCTAGTTGCGGGGTCCCATTCTTTTCCAATCAATGGCCTCACTTTAACAGTAGACACCTGGCAAGGCTGTGCATGCACTTTTTGTTGCAGGTCAGCCACTTGCATAAGAGCTTGTGTCTATTTTTCTACAATTTCAGCTCTTTCTCTACAGAATATAAGACTCTCACTCAGGACAATCTTAGCACATTTGAGGCTCAGTAGCTGCTTCTGAAGCCAGGAGTTGGAATCCCTGAGTTCCTCATTTTCTTTCATCACTTTGTCCAGTGAACTTAGGAGCAACCAACCAACTTCATTAGGTTCCTTGGTTCTCCACATATGGTCAAAGGTATTATGTATAGAGTCACTAAATTCCTTGCCTCTCACGAGTGGTAAGTCAGGAGTGTCAAATGCATTTATTTTGCATAACCTTTAAACAGTTCATGCTAAGGACTATCAGTGTTCTCCATACTGTTAGAAGTAGAGTCCTTAGCATTTTTGGGTCTAATCGTATTAAGCAGCCAGCTCCAGAAACCCCAAAACCAATGAAAGAACTCCATCCTTAATATTCTGTTCCTCTAGAACCACTCCTGGTACCAAAATCTGTATTAGTCAGGGTTCTTTAGAGAGACAGAACTAATAGGATATATATATATATATATGTAAAGGGGAGTTTATTAAGTGGTATTGACTCACACGATCACAAGGTTCAACAATAGGCCATCAGCAAGCTGAGGAGCAAGGAAGCCAGTCCGAGTCTCAAAGCTGAAGAACTTAGAGTCCAATGTTCAATGGCAGGAAGCATCCAGCACAGGAGAAAGATGTAAGCTGGAAGGCTAATCCAGTCTAGCCTTTTCAAGTTTTTCTACCTGCTTTATATTCTAGCCGCGCTGGCAGCTGAGTAGATGGTGCCTGCCCAGATTAAGGGTGGATCTGCTTTTCCCAGTCCACTGACTCAAATGTTAATCTCCTTTGGCAACACCCTCACAGATACACCCAAGGTCAATACTTCAATCCAATCAAGTTGACACTTAATATTAACCATCACACAGCCCAAGAATCTTGGGCCAGAGTCCCTGACTCTCCTTGATGCTTTTTCATTTGCATCTCTGGATTCTGCTTCATTCCTCCTGTGCTGTGTAATTGCTTCTTTGGAATCAAGTGGAGAATCTGTTACTTTTTACCTTGTTGCATTGGCTCATTGTTCTAGGTTTGTTTTAGTCTAATAAACTTGTGTTTTATTCTTTTTTTTTTTAATCTTAACTCTCATTCAAATTATTTATTCTAATTCCCAACCTCATGACATCTTGAAATTTGTAAAGTTAATAAAAGGTATGTATTATGATAATCTCATTTCATGTTATTCTGGTGTTATTGAATATATCTGAGGAGAAATAGATTAGGATAGTATAAGTTGGGGTACCTGTGGATCAGACCCTGGAAGACTTGGTAGAGGTAATCTATTTGGGAGGTGATCCCAGGAAGCACAGATGAGGACTTGGGGGAAAATGGGGTGAAAGGAAGAAAAGGCAAGACAGTGTGCATTAATGAAGCTCAATCCTGGTGGAAGCAACTGAAGCTCAGTCCTGCCGGGGCCTCTGGGAAACCATGCAGGACATGCCTTGGAGCCTCCTACCTGAGGGCAGGAGGGCTGGGGCCAACTTCCATCCACCAAGGGTTTTGGTTTGCGCCAGAGGGTGTTGTCATTTCGTTCCACAATACACTTCTGCACTGTTCCTGCTGTTTCTCCATGTGGCAGGGAGAACTCTCATGCAGAGAAAAAGAAAGATCCAGGAAGTTGAGGTGGGAAGCTGTTCGCATGCTGGAAATTGTCTACTGCACTTGTTGGTGAACTTGGGCCTGAGGACACATGTTCACATTCTTGTGGATCATCAGAATTTTATGTTTCTTTAATTGAAAGACCTGTGATTAGACTGTAAACTGTATGAGGGTCAGGACTGTGTTAGCCTTGTGCTCTGCTCAGTCACCAAGATCAAGCACAGTGTTTAGCATATTGTTGGTGCTGACTTAATTTTTGTTAAATTAATGAATAAAGTTCTAGAAATTAATTAATTAATTAATTAATTAATTTTTCTATAAAAACAAGGTTTCACTATGTTGACCAGGCTGGTTTTGAACTCCTGGCCTCAAATGATCCTCTCACCTCAGCCTTCCAAAGTGCTGGAATTAGAGGCATGAGCCACCACACCCAGGCTAAGAACTATAATTTTTAAAGGCAATATAGTTTCAGTTCTGTCTCCAGATGCTTTTCCAGTGTCTTACCACTACCCAGCGTGTAACATAGTTGTTTGATTAGTTGTTTTATGTTAAAGCAATGTGTAGACTTATTAGTTTGTTATAGTCTTAAATTCTACACCTTTAAATTTAAGTTCACAGGTGTCAGTATGGTTTCTAACAAATCTTTAGTTTAAATAACAGAGGACAAAAACTTCTCCATGTATTAAGTGAAGATGTTTTTAGTAGTTTGTAATTTGCTGCTACTCAAAGAAGTTCAGAAAATTGCAGTGGATTTCCAAGTCAGTAGTTACATGCTTTATACGAAAAAAAAAAAAAATTCTCCAGTTGAATGTTGTTGCTATGTTTATCCTGTGTGTTTGTGGTGAGTCATCCTGTTTATAACCCTTACTGCTAATGCCATGTTATTAAACTCTTAAGTGGCAGTGGAAATTGGATAATAAGTTTACTCTCCTCCATGAGGTTTCAGAGAAGGGCCAAAGGATGAAATGAGAATACATTGCTTTGCGTCTTTGCCTCTCCTGTCAAAGCTAGTCAGGATTGTAAAAGTGCTTATACTTTAAAATACTTTAGCCTCTGTATTGGGAAGAGGGAAGTTGCTGTGGTTCTGAGTGATAAAGTAGGACTGTTTTGGAAGTCTCATGAACCACTGTTTAAGGCAGCACTCACACAATTAATTGTGTCTCTGAGTTATGAACAGTGTGTGAATTTTGAGTGATTTGTGGCTTTAATTGTGAGATTCAATTCTCTCCCTTCAGAATAGGAACTGATGGGCAGAAAAGGAACAATCGTGGTGCATGTGGTGTAGTGGGGTAAGAACAGCTCTCCAGCTTCCTCACTTACCCATCCTGTGTTGTGGGGTTAATTTTCATGAGCTGCAGGCTCATGTGTAAAAATCTTCCTTCCCATGGTATATGTGAAGTGAGTTGTGTGTCTAAATTCTTCGTGAGTGCTGAATAAATATATTTTTTTCTGTATTTTAACAGCCAAGACTATTTTAGAAAGTCCTAAATATTAAAATTCTTAACTTTGAGTGCTTATGATGGCCTTTCTCCATGTTAGCCTACTTAATCCTGAATAGCCTTGTTTTACAAATGTGGAAACCACACTTTAGAGAAGCAGCATGCTCAAGTCACATAGGTGGTAGGTGGGAAGGTAGGCTTGTTTTTCAACACTGTAAGATCTTGGGCAGCCATAAAAAAGAATGAGTTCATGTCCTTTGCAGGGACATGGATGAAGCTGGAAGCCATCATTCTAAGCAAACTAACACAGGAACAGAAAACCAAACACCGCATGTTCTCACTCATAAGTGGGAGTTGAACAATGAGAACACATGGACACAGGGAGGGGAAATCACATATCGGGGCCTCTCGGTGAGTGGAGGACAAGGGGAAGAAGACTATTAGGACAAATACCTAATGCATGCAGGGCTTAAAACGTAGATGACGGGTCAACAGGCGCAGCAAACCACCATGGCACATGTACACCTGTATAACAAACCTGCATGTTCTGCACATGTATCCCAGAAATTAAAAGTAAAGAAAAAAAAGATATTGGATACATTTAGCAGATTTATCAAATATACACCATGTGCACATACACCATGTGCAATGCAGTGTATGAAGTAGTTGCTACAGTTCAGACCAGTCAGAAATGAATGCTGCTCTCAAGGAATTTATAATCTAATGAGGAAGATAAGATATATATATATATATATATATGTATATGTATATGTATATAATATAACACAAGGTAGAAAGTGATAAGGGCTAAATCAAAAGATAATGGTGACATGTTGTGGGAGGATGAAGATTTTAATTTCCTGTTTTGAGTGATGAGGAAAGCTTCTTAATTAAGACGGCATTTGGCCTGAAAGATTTGTGCCTGTGGGGAAGGACATGTAGACTTGTCAGGCCCAATATGCACCTTTATGAGAAATTAGTTCCTAGGGTAATGTTTGGTGTGCCAAGTTCAGTCGCATTTCTTCTTTAAACAGTAATGGAGTGTTTAGTATTCTTTCAAGTATAATACTGAGATGAAAGTGCCAAGCCTTTGCCCCAATCCGTTCGGTCTTCTGCAGGTGTTACACAGTAAATCAATGACAACTAAATGTGACAAGGGTACCACTGCTGTAAATAACTAATATTTATTTAGTTCTTACTATATGTCAGGTAATGTTCCAACTGCTTTATATTCTATTAATGCATTTAATCTTTTACAGCAATATGAGGTATATATTATTATTAAATATTATTATCCCCATATATTAGATAAAGTGCTGTGACATAAATCCCCCCAAAGCCCAAAAAACAAACAAACAGGCCGGGCACGGTGGCTTATGCCTATAATCCCAGCACTTTGGGACGCCGAGGTGGGCAGATCACAAGATCAGGAGATCAAGACCATCCTGGCTAACACAGTGAAACCCTGTCTCTACAAAAAATACAAAAAATTAGCCAGGCGTGGTGGCGGGCGCCTGTAGTCCCAGCTGCTCAGGAGGCTGAGGCAGGAGACTGGCGTGAACCTGGGAGGCAGAGTTTGCAGTGAGCCGAGATTGCACCGCTGCACTCCAGCCTGGGCGACAGAGGGAGACTCTGTCTCAAAAAAACAAAACAAAAACAATAACAACAACAACAACAACAAAAAACAAACAACCCACAATGACTTCTATATGTAGTAGAAATGTATTTCTCTTTCATCTAATAGTCCCTAGGTGAGTGGTCCAGGACCATCTTGACAACTCTGTCATTCTCAGCACGTGGCTTCCAAGGTGGTTCCTGTAGTCAGCATTTCCTGGTTGGTAGAAAGGGGGTAAAGGGAATACAAGGAAAGTAGATTCTTCCTTCAGGAGGGCTCCTGGAATTTTATAAATTACTCTCACTCATATCTCATAGTCATATAGCTTATTGAATCGAATGGTGGCCCTGCAAACTACATGTCCAAGTCTTTATGTATAATGTCTTTTTATATAATATCTGGGCACTATAAGTGTGACGTTATTAGGAAAAATGGTCTATGCAAATTAAATTAAGGATCTTGAGATGAGATCGCCTTGGATTACCCAGGTGGGTCCTAAATCTTATATATCCTTGTACAAGACATACGAATAGAAGGCACACACAGAAGACCACATAAAGACACAGTCAGAAAGTGAACTTTTGCTGCCATAAGCCAAGGAGGACTTTGAGCCACCAGAAGCTGGAAGAGGCAAAAGCAGATTTTCTCCTAGAGCTTTCAGAGGGAACATGGCTCTGCCCACACCTTGACTTTGGGCTTTTGGCCTCCAGAACTATGAGAGTGTAAATTGCTGTTGTTTTAAGCCACCACTTTTGTGGTGATTTGTTGTGGCAGTCACAGGAAACTAATAAACTTGACTCCATGTTGCTGCAAGGAGCCTGAGGAACATGGTGGTTAGTGGGCTGGCCATGTGCCAACCTAAAACTACCTAAAGGAAGAAAAGAATGGATATGGGATGGGGGAGGAGTAACATTCTCTATCATATCTCATTTTATAGATGAGGAAGTTGAGGCACAGAGAAGTTAAATAACTTGCTCCTCGTCATACATCTAGGAGGAAGCAAGCAAAGCTGTGATTGAAGTCTAGACCCTTAACTACCAACTATACTGCCTTTAAACCTAAGAGACTGTAGAGGCACAGAGAAGAGAATTGTGATTGGCTTTGGAATGCAGAGGAAGAATGGCCAGTTGTTAACCAGACAGAGAGGAGGGGATGATGGAGAAAGAGGCATTTCTGGCTGAGGCACAGAGGTATGAAATAGCATGACCAGTTTGTGGGGGTAGTTAGAAGCTCAGTTGACCCAGAAATACCCTCTTGACTTCACTGAAAAAAGAATAAGCCTCCCCAGTCTACAGTTCTGTGACTTTTTTTTACCTCTAAGGCTGCCTGTGTGGGAAGATGGAGAAAGACCTTATTTATTCGATCCTTTGCCTCTCTCAGCCCATATAGGAAGGTCCTTGGTGAAGTCTTCAGATATTTATATGATACAGATCTACTTTTGGAGAAAAGGATGATCTTATAACAGTACAACAGAGTACATTTTAATCATTTTTATAGGGTGTTGCTCTCCTAAATGATGTGGAGGTTATAGGGTTAGAGTATTTCTATCTATGCTATATTCATTATTAAGTTTGTATTCTTTAGGAAGTTATTTCCAATCATGCTACACCAATAGAATTTCCCCTGGAAAATGCATTCTTTTGATAATGTATTTCTAGGAACATGATGTGGTGAGAAACATGGACTGTTTGTGGAAATGAAACTTTGGCTCAGTCAAAATACTTTTCATGAATTAAATATAGCTGTTTTTAAGTAAACCACTGCCCCATCCGCTCTTCTCTTGTGTCATGTATTAGGCATATTAAGATACCAAATCAGTTCCCTTTTTACCTATTCTCTAGTATAAAGTGTCTCCACTGAGAAGGAGGGTATTATATACATATTTATTATTTTACGTGGAAACATGTGTGCATTAATATTGTGATTCTGTGGCTTATGGTAGGTGGGCCTTACTCGTTTTTCTCTCTTCTGAGTATTAAACAGATTAACAAAAGTTATATTTTGTTTATGGAAGTCTCTGTGTTGCTCCATAAGCTTAATAATCATTAACTTATTCAAGCTACCACCAAGAGTTTTAGATAAAAGATTGATTTGTACACTGTGTATTCAAGCCGAAGTCAACTGCCTTTCCTTCCCAGGTGTTGATTTAGTGAGTGAGCAGTTTGAAGATCTTCTCTGAACAGGTGCCCTTGTTTACAGTTTGTGGTTTTCAGGATAAATACAGCAATTTCAGAATAAAGCAAACGTTGCTGGTGGGTGGCAATGTTTGTTTTACAAATGCTTGGAAGTGGTTTAGAAATTGTCTTTTAAAGAATAAGGTGGATAATAACCCAATAGAGCAGCCCACATGAATAGAGATCCAGTCTCAGTTGGCACCATTGACTCACCCTTGTTCTCCTGGAACCTTGCTTGCCCTTTAGCTGGAACCCCTGCAAAGAGAGACTTATGGCCTGAGAATGAAAGTGATGGCTCCCCAGGAACCCACTGAGTCCTGGTGCTTCTGTAATGTTTTACCATATGGTTGAGATTGGTGTGTGTGTGTGTGTGTGTGAGTGTGTGTGTGTTCTACTGGATGACTTGGAGGTGGTCAAACTTACAGAGACTCTGAAGGGCCATGAAGAACTGGAGGATAACACGCTTATCTAGAGAGTGTCCTATCTTGGAAGTACCCTGAAAATGGTTTTTGCTGGCATTTTTGAAAGGGCAGAAGCTTCAGCTCTGTTTAGAAATAGGGCTGTGGACATTTGTCCTTCTGATTCTATTTAGATAGGCTGCATGAAACACAAGTGCAGTTACAAATTGTTGTAGGAAGCCTCACAGTTATGCAACTTGAACTCTGATTATATCTGCAAATAATACCCAGATGTGGGTCCTTAATAATTTTTAAGAGTATGGGCCGGGCGCGGTGGCTCA